>NC_081162.1:1615447-1622947 GCF_012432095.1 Onychostoma macrolepis
TTGAGGTGAAATATTTTATATTATATATTGATTGATATATTATTATTATTATTATCATATACAAATACCGAAATATCTTTATTTGACCCTCTAACTCTAGCACTCTTTATTCTAATTCCATTTTATCTATTCGTTTTCTTTTTTTAATAAAATAAACATGACCCTTTAAGACTTGCACTCTATTTGTTTTCTAACTGCTTGTTTTATATATACATACATACCTCTGACACTAGCTTTCTCTATTCTTTTTCTATTCTATCTCTACAACAAAAAAAACCCTTGCTACGTGTACTGTGTTAAGCTAACCGAGACTCGTCAAAGCACTTGTTTATCATTGCTTTTGTTGATTTTGATTACTTCCATTGTCCTCAATGGATAAAAGCATCTACTAAATAACAATGTAAATGAAATATTCCCTTTTATTATTTATAATAAATAATATTATATTATCCTGACACTAAATTGCATTAATGAAGCCGTGTGCATTACACATGAATAAGAAATGAAGGATTGTGGGTGCAAGCACACCTCATCAGTCCCACAAACAGCATGATCATGAGGAAGTTGGGGGGGTATTCTGCGCGGGATTTGTGACTGTACAGGGGGCAAGGAACACACATCTTCACACAGCCGATGACAGTCGTGGAGAGCATCTGGACAGCACCTGAAAGACAGATATATTTCACAATTTTACTGCGTTTGCTGTACTTTGGCTCAAATAAATGCAGGCTTGGTGAGCAGAAAACATGGTAGTGTATATGTAACGTGTAACAAGGACACCTTAAAATAAACCTAATTTTACTATAGCGATTGTTACATTGTAATTAATCCGTATATAAATGCTCATTTTTGTATGTTTCGCACGTCACTGATATCGTGTCACATCTCATCCAGAAAACTGAAGCCAAAAGCACACGAGCATGTCTTTGTACAGACAGTGGATCTGTGTGTAAGAATCAGTGTTAACTCACCCAGCATGCTCGGCTCTCCCTCCAGCAGAGACAGAATGTACTTGTTGAGGAAGAGCGTGCAGAAGCTGAAGAAGTACCAGAGCGCCAGGTGGGTCAGAGCCCTGGAGCTCCAGACGCCGGCGTCCGCCTCGATCACAGTGGTCTCAGTGATGGTGATCTTGAGCACCGGCTCTCCAGGAGCGCTCTCGCTGCGGGCCAGCAGCACTCGCTCCGACCGCGGCCGGAAGCTGCCCAGCGAGGGCCAGAGCCAGCGTTTCCCGGAGCCGCTCATGCTGCAGGAGCGCGAGGAACACGCTGCTCCACACGGACATCTGCACACATATAAGAGACTGAGACACCAGACCATGGAAAGAAAACGACGGAAGGAATAAACACACGCTACCAGTCAAACTTTTTCAACAGTAAGATTTTTAATGTTTTTAAAGAAGTCTCTTCTGCTCACCGAGCCTGCATTTATTTCATCCAAAGTACAACAATATTGTGAAATATTTTTACTAATTAAAATATCTGTGTTCTATGTGAATATACTTTAAAATATTATTTATTTCTGTGATGCACAGCTGTATTTTCAGCATCATTACTGCAGTCTTCAGCGTCACATGATCTTCAGAAATCATAATAATATGCTGATTTGCTGCTCGAGAAGCATTTATTATTATTATCAATGTTGAAAACAGTTGAGTTCATTTTTTCAGGATTCTTTTGTAACATTACACACTATACCACTCAAAAGCTCGGAGCGGGTATCATTTTTTATGGGAATGAAATGATCAAAATTAACACTTTTATTTGGCAAGAATGCTTTAAATTGATCAAAAGTGATGATAAAGACATTTATAATGTTACAAAAGATTTATTCTATTCTATTTCAGATAAATGCTGTTCTTCTAAACTTTCTACTCATCAAAGAAACCTGAAAAAAATTCTATTTAGATGTTTTCACCATAATAATAAATGTTTCTTGAGCAGCAAATCAGCATATTAGAATGATTTCTGAAGATCATGTGACGCTGAAGACTGCAGTAATGATGCTGAAAATACAGCTGCGCATCACAGAAATAAATTACAGTTTAACACATATTCAAACAGAACACAGATATTTTAAATAGTAAAAATATTTCACAATATTACTGCGTTTGCTGTACTTTGGATCAAATAAATGCTTTAAAAACATTACAAATCTTCCGGTTCAGAAACGTTCGACTGGTAGCGTGTGTTCTCCAAACATGAGTGTTTCGCAGTCATTCAAGGCTTGAATAGCTCGGATTCACACATCTGAGCCAAACCCTAACTGTACTTCTGATCACACCGAAGAGATTTCTGCCTAAAGATTCAGAAATCAATACATTTATTTGAGGAGCAAAATAACAAATGATAAGAATCTTACTTAAATGATATAACTGATCAGAACAGGCTAAAGTTTATGATTAAAACAAGAACAAAAGTTTTCATTCCTCATTGACAGATCCTTGTTCTTGTTTTATGCACGCACTTCATTCTGTTTTGATTTCTCAGTCTTTATTTTGCATCTTTGTAAATGTATCCTGATTTAAGTGTGTTTAGATACTTGTATTAGAAAACAAAACAAATACTGAGAAAGATGTATTCATTTTGTGTAAAGCATGCAGCACATGCGCTCTGCTTTAAGATGAACAGAAAGCCTGTCGGATTCAGTGAGATACATTACATTAAATGCCACTGCATGCTTTACTCAGGCACTTTCCTCAAGTTCATCACATTTGCTGTGTTTCTCTCAAATACAAGTCGTTTAGTTGAAATGACAACAGGTAAAAGTGTCCTAGTACTTGTTGAGTATTTATGGATTCATATATTCAAGAATATGGCCGCAGTGTGCTTGTTTATTTGGACTTTCGATCATTTAAATGGCCTAAAAGCCTATTCCGTTAATGATATTATTTCTCCAACACAATAAATGAGTCAAAAGCAGAAGTCGATAAGGAGCAGTGAGGATTAGACATGGCCACATCGACACTTGATTCTGCTGCATGCAAAATACCAGCACATGTACATGATATAATAGTGTTTAATACAAATATAATACTCAACCCAGTGTGTTCATCCGAGACATTTAATCCACAGTGAAGTACACTTCATCGTCTCTCTCCAGCGACTTCTTCACATGCCTCGATGAACCTGAGGCTAAAGTTCAGCTCAAATCATGTGTGTGTGTGTGTGAGAGAGAGAGAGATAGCGACACGTCTTCAGCACACGGCAGTGTGTGAAAAACAGCTCGTCTCTGCGCGCATTGTTTCTGTTTCCTGATGTTTGAGCGCGAGCTGCGTAACTCTGCGCGGTCTGAGAGCGAGCTGAACCGCCTCCGCTCTCCATCGGGCTGCGCAAGCGGCGCGCAGCTTTGGCCGGAATCACTACATAAACGACAATTTGCGGAAGTTTAAAAACACACACACACACACACACAAAAGTGAGTCTAGCGGCCCGGAAGTTGTCTCCATTTTTCAGTGACGCACGTGACGCATCGCGGACGTCACGTGACACGCCTGAGTTTTCTCTGGCAGACCACCTCTTCAACACCTTTCATTGATTCAGATTAATTTATTTTTTATTATTATTATTTCGTGTTTGTTTTTTTGTTTTTTCATTTTTTGTTATTAATGCTTATCATTTTATGTTGATGGTTGTATTACTTTTTGTATATTGTTTTGGATTTTTGAGCATTAGTTTAAAAAAAAAAAAAAAAGAGTATAGAAGTCAATATAAGTTCTTTGCTTGAAGTTTACAGCATTCATTGGAAGACAGCATGGTTACGCCCTATGTTTTTACATTACTAATAAAATGAGAGGTGCATTTTAAGATTTTGCATGATGTCTATCCAAATTGCTTCTTTTTTTTATCTCTCTTTTTTGATCTGAACTGTATTCTGCAAAGTTGAGGAAGAACTTTACTTCATTTATTCCATTATTGCAATCAGGTTAAATCTCTCTGGGATCATTTAAGTTGTTATTTATCTTCTTTTATAAAATGTGATTTCAATTTTTCGCTGAAAGATATATTTCTGTATTTATCTGGCAGTGACCATGCTATTGATCTTTTTGTTAATTTCTTGGTGTTTCGTTGTACATTTTTTTAATCACAAAAACAAATTTCTCAAGATGTTGCCTAGATTTGAAGTCTTTCTTGCTGAGAGTTTGCTTATTGTTAAATCTCTTAAACTCATTGATAATAATAAGAATAACACGTTTTTTAAGGCTTATGAGGATATTTTCCTTATTGATTGAGGTGTTATTTTTATTTGTTTCTCTCTCTCTCTTTCTTTTTATTTTACTTTTTATTTTTCCTCCTTTTCCTTTATGTTATTGTATTTCAATGTAGTGTTGTTTCTTGTTGCATTTTCTTTCTTGCAATTAAAATTTTTTTTTTTTTAAGTGCTGTTGAAGTTGAACCCATCACATCGAATTCTCTTCCTTCGTCAGGAACAATTCATTATATGGTGCACAAAAATGTTTTGCGTAGGACAGAAGCATGTCCTGATCCTTCACCAGCTCTTGCTGTTAAAGGGACAGTTCACCCCAGAATGAAGAGTCTCTGATGATTTACAGTGTTGGGGAGCAACTAGTTACATGTACTGGAGTTATGTAATTTAATTACAAAATAAATGTAACGTAATCTGTTACAGTTACTGAGAAAAAATGTGTAATTAATTTACAGTTACTTATGAAAATGTTAACAATTAAAAAGGTCCACATTGCATTTACATCAGTCCACATTGTCCCTGAAAGCTTCAGGATACAACCTGAGTGTTGCCAGCATGGCGAGTGATAGAAATGCGTTCCAGTGCTTTAAAAGTGTTTTTCAGTGCTGTGCTTTACAAATGAAATCATTGTAATCTTAAATCAAGTGATGAGGGACTCAGAAAGTCTGACAGTAATCATTGAGCTCTGCTGTAAGGTTAACCCTGCCTGCTTCAAATGTTTGAAAATGATTGACATTTAAAAACATTTGTTAGAAATTCAGAAAAGTAATCAAATGTAATCAGTTACATTACTTTAATAAAGTGATTGAAATAGTTACACTACTTATTACATTTTAGATAGGGTAACCTGTAATCTGTAACCGATCACATTTCCAAAGTAACCTCCCCGGCACTGGTGATTTATTCTCGTTTCAAATCTGTAGCCTATGACTTTTTTTTTTCTGAGATACACAAAGGAAGATATTAACATGAATGTTGCTAACCAGACAGTTTTGTAAAGCCTAGACAAAAACTCAAAATATCAAAATAAATGGTGACAAGGTTAACTTTTTTTCTTTCTTTCATAAATTTAAGCTGAATGCCAAGCGACAGTGCACAATTTCATCATAGGAACTCCTTTCATTTAAAGCCTTTTTCACAATGCAGTTCGCATGAAACTTTTAATTTTCATCTCTTCTCATTCATTTTGAATACATTTGGCAACCAAACAGTCATCATTGTTCTTTGTTCACTTGTATTTCTGTAAAACAGAAATGACTTCGTCTCAGTGTGTGAGAGAGAAACACAAAGACTACTTTTCCCTGCAGTGTGTCATATGATGCTCATGATACATGAGGCTCCTGAGGGCATCCCACAAAACACACACACACACACACACACACACACACACACACACACATGACTCTGACAGCGTCCAGACCACCACTCGACTCGAGTAGGCCTATGGGCGACAAATGATTATTTATAATTATTAAAATAATTAATTATAAAGTATCAATTAACAATTGTTAGTACAAGGAATAAACTGATAATTTAATATATTTATGTAATTTATTCGCAATATTCTTCCATCCTCTCCAGCCGTTCCACTGAATCATCAAAAAGAATCGACTCAAAAGAACGATTCATTTGCTGATCGGACACTAATAGTTGAGTCGGTCGCTGTTGCAGAAAGCCAGACGAGAGACGAGAGACGGAGAATGAAGGGGTTGAACCATGGATCGATAAATGAAGGGGAAAACGACTCATTTCACTCCAGCAGATAAAGCCTGAGAGATTCACACGATGCGAGGATTCAGCGCCAGCGGTCAGCATTTCTCTTTTCTCATTCAAACTGTGGAGAAGATACAGTGTCAAAGCTTGCCTTCAACCAAAGGGAAACTTCACTGTGTCAGTGTGTGTGTGTGTGTGTGTGTGTGTGTGTGTGTGTCTCAGAGGAAAGCTTTTGTTTAAGTTTCGAGTTTGCCTCAGAGTTGTGATGTTTCTGATCAAAGTCAAACTAGACAAATGTTCACATGCAGTAATTCCGCGGAGCTGAAGAGTCATGCTGGAGTTACTGAGGTCTCTGACAGCAAATCTGAGCAGAAATACTAGAAGAGACAAAGGTCTGTTTCTGAGAAGCAGCTTTCCTTTGCTCTCAGTTTGTCCAGGAGCTGTTGAGAGATGAAGCAGATCAGGTCTGAAAGCTGTCAGATTTTCTATTATTTTGCCTGCTTGTTTTATATCAACCATATACTGACCCTGCAGCACAGAAGCAGTCATAAGCAGCTCAGCTATATCTGCAGCAAGAGCCAACAATACATTGTATGGGTCAAAATTATACATTTTTCTTTTATGCCAAAAATCATTAGGATATTAAGATCATGTTCCATGAAGATATTTTGTAAGTTTCCTACCGTAAATATATAAAAACATTTTTGATTAGTAATATGCATTGCTAAGAATTCATTTGAACAACTTTAAAGGTGATTTTCTCAATATTTAGATTTTTTTGCACCCTCAGATTCCAGATTTTCAAATAGTTGTATCTCAGCCAGATATTGTCCAACAAACCATACATCAATGGAAAGCTTGTTTACTCAAAATGTGGTTTTGTGGTCACATTTGGTGATTTCGTCTGTCGTTTCTCAGGTAATGCTGTTGGGGCAGTGTTTGGACAGTTGCGTGAGCATGTGCAGCTGCACGATGAAGTTGGCATTTTTTGCTTTTGATGTTGAATCTCATGAAAGCATGTCCAGCTCACCTTCCTCCTAAAATCAAAAGAAAACCTAGTTTTATGTCCTTTTTTCCCCCAGTATTTTGATACTATATGCACATTTCCAAACTCTCATTGTAATGCAGAAAAGGTCATTGTAATTCTCATTTTCATTGGTGAGTTTCAGTCCAGTAGTTCTCAACACACTCATCTGAATTATGACTTCGTGTCCTCTGTTTTCTCCCTGCGACTGACCGGCCTCGTTCCTGAACACGTGTCCATGAGCTCGTGTGTTGATTCGCTCGTCTGTGAAATGTCAAGACATTCAGAACGATTCATGTTTGCAGCGTAGCGTCAGTGAAAGCTCTCGATGGACCGGAAAAGTTCATATTACATAAGTTTAATTTCCATTTGTCACACAGCCAGTTTATCATCTCCCTTTCACACACTGACCATCTCTCCTCTATCATGATTTCCTCATCATCACGTCTCTCTCTGTGTTCGATTCATCCCTCAGATCTCTTCCGCTCTCATTCTCTGCTGTGTGCCTCTCTGCAGAAACACACTGCAGGCTTTGTTCGTCCTTTCTTTCATCATCAGAT